>NW_027396500.1:0-41820 GCF_048999995.1 Berkeleyomyces rouxiae | reverse complement strand
AGTTCTACAGTTCTACAGTTCTTTACAGCCACAGGTACAGATACAGCTTTTACAGATTGCATTGCCCCTACAGTTCTCAACAGTCTTATCGTTTATTTTCCCCAAACCCGTTATCAATCTTCATCACACATTATTTTTTACTGTTACACAAACTCTCAACATGAGTGGCCGCACCATCGACGACATGCGGGCCGCTTACGCAAGCTCCCCTGTCCCCAGTGTCGACAGCACTGAGGACAAATATGCTCAACGGTTCGCCAAGCTGGAGAGCAAGTTTGCCAAGATGCTGGCTATGCTGGAGAACCAGAGCGAAGCCGCCCAGCAGGCAGCCGCCCAAACCCAAGCCTCCCAAGCAGCGCTTGCTACCGCCACCGCTGCTGCTGCCGCCGCCGCCTCAGCGACTGGTAACGAGAATGGTCGCGCAAAACTGCGCTACAAGATTCCCTCGCTGAGTTCCACCGAGCCCGAGGAATTTGACGCCTGGTTCGACCAGGTCCTGGAAATATGGCACTGCGAGCGTGGCCATGTGGCCGACCGAGACTTCATCGTCTCGATCTATGCCCAGGCCGAGGGTTTGGCCCGCAGCCGCATGCGGTCAATCAAGACCCGACTAACAGACGACGGCCCCGTTTCCTGCGACCGGTTCCTTCAAGAGCTGCAGGGAGCGTTTGAGGACAAAGTTGCCGTAGATAAGGCACAAGACCAGCTCTCGCGGTTAAAGCAGAGAGGCAGAAGGATCGAGGTCCATCTGCCGGAGTTTGAGGACCTGCTGACCCGCGCCAAAGCTCTGGACGCGGCGGACTCACAGAAGATTAGGTGGCTGAAGGACAGCCTCGACACGCCCATTCGGGAATACGTGGCGAACTCGTTCCCTCCCCGGGTCTTCTCGGAGTACTTAGACCGGGTCGTGTTAGCTGCCGAGGAACTGCGGCAGCGTAAGCTCGATGCCGAGTCGACTTCTGGCCGCCGCTCCGGTTATTACCCGTCCGCCCCCGCTGCCCACCGCCATCCCGACGCCATGGACTGGGAACGAACCCGTCGCGTTGCCCCCCAGCCTACCCGTACGCCTGCTGCCCGCCGCACTGCCCGCTGGGCGAGTGAAGAGGAACGAGAGAGACGTCGTCGCGCTGGCCTCTGCATCCGCTGTGGCGCCTCAGGTCACTTTGTACGGGAATGCCCCTACGATGTGCCTCCCAACCGGAACGCGCCTCCTGCCCGTGTCCGCGGTGTACACGTGCCCACGCCGCCGCAGCTAGACGATGACCTGGATGCCGATTTCGGTGTCGTACAGTTGCCCACTGCTCAGTCGGAAAACTGAGACCCTCCGGTGACAGTCGCCCCCGGAGGGGTAAGAACAAGAAGGGAACGTCCCCTTTGCTTGTGAGAGGCTCCTTATCTGTTGACGTTGTAATCAACGGCTCTCACAACTCAGTAGCTTTAGTCGATACCGGAAATACAGTCTCCTTGATCATATCCCAGGCCCTCGTGAAACGATTGAAACTACCTTGTTCTGCGCTGCAAACTTCCCTTTCCCTAAAACCTTTTAATGACCAACCTTCTTCTGTGGCCACTCAGGCTGCCCGCTTCGAGCTGGATCTCGGCGGCCTCCGGGAAGAAGTCCTTGCCCTTGTCGTACCCGACATTTATGATGACGAACTTCTTATTGGATACCCGTGGCTGAGCCACCACAACGCCCTAATAGACTGCAACCGGCACCGTTTGGTGCTCCCCCACTTCTCCGTCCCTCGCTCTGTTTCGACCATTCGGAACTTGGACACCCCTACGGAATTGAAAGCTGCACGTGTCAGCAAGATCTTGCACCAGGACTTGAAGGTCTTTGCTGCGAGCATACAGGATATCAACAAAGCATTGGAAAAGTTGGCCCGAGAGAACGAGCCTGTTACAGATGACTGGAAGGAAAAGGTTCCCAGTTGGATAGACCCACAGAATGTTGTTGCTTTTGACCCAGAAGCACTCTACACGCGCCGCCTCCCGCCGCTGCGTCCCGGGATGAACCACGAGATTCATCTAACTGTCCCTGACTCGGAAGCTCCCTGGGGACCACTGTACAGCCTTTCCCACGATGAGTTGATAGTACTGCGCCAAACGTTACTGAACCTACTGAACAAGAAGTTCATTCGAATGAGTAGTTCCACTGCTGCTGCCCCCATCCTGTTCGTCAAGAAACCTGGCGGTGGACTTAGATTCTGCGTGGACTACCGTCTGTTGAACAAGCTGATGAAGAAGGATAGATACCCGTTACCCAACTTCAAGGAAACACTACGCCAAATCAGCCGTTCAAAGTGGTTCACTAAGCTTGACGTCGTTGCAGCGTTCCATAATATCCGTATCGAGCCAGGCCACGAATGGAAGACCGCTTTCCGTACGCGCCTGGGCTCCTTTGAATGGAACGTGATGCCGTTTGGTTTGTCCAATGCTCCTGCCCAATTCCAACGCTTCCTGAATTCCGTATTGCAAGAGTACCTCGACCTGTTTTGTTCTGCTTACGTTGATGACATCCTAGTGTACACCGATGGCTCCCTCGACGAGCACAAGGAACAAGTTAACCACGTCCTAGCCAAGCTCGTGAAGGCCGGACTGACGGTTGACATCGACAAGTGCGAGTTCGGTGTACAAGAAGTCAAGTACCTGGGCTACATCATCAAGCCTGGAAAAGCAACAATGGATCCTGCCAAGGTGCAAGCAGTGAAAGACTGGCCCGTACCCAGTTCCAAGAAAGAGCTCCGTGGCTTCCTAGGATTTGCCAATTTTTACCGCCCGTTCATCAAGAACTTTGCCGAAGTAGCCGTCCCTCTCACTTCACTGACTGGTCACCTAGTTCCCTTCGTCTGGTCTCCAGAATGCCAAGCTGCCTTCTCGTCACTCAAAGATCTCTTCTGTGCTTCGCCCGTCTTGCGCCTCTTCGACCACTCTCTGCCAACAACTGTCGAAGCTGACTCTTCAGGCTACAGCACTGGAGCTGTCCTATTGCAGCAGCATCCAGATGGCCTGTTTCCATGTGCCTACATCAGCCAGAAGCTGTCTCCTGCCGAGTCCAACTATGAGATCCATGACAAAGAAATGTTGGCAATTGTCCGAGCCCTGAAAGAGTGGAGAGGAGAGTTACGTGGCGCCCAGGGACCCATCCGAGTGTTAACAGACCACAAGAACTTGTTGCATTTTACCTCTGCGCAACAGTTAACAGAGAGGCAAGCTCGTTGGGCTAACCTGCTAAGCGAGTTTGACCTAACACTGGAACACCGTCCCGGGAAACTGTCCCCACTGCCCGATGCTCTCTCCCGTCTTCACATGCCTTCAGGTCCCGATGATCCCCGCCTACAAGCTCGCAACCAACAGCTCCTCCAGTGTTTGCCCGACGGTGCCCTGAAAGTCAGATCTGCTCGCGTTACACTGCCATCCCCGTTCCGTAAGGAAGCCCTCAGTACACTGTGGGAACAAGCATTGTCAGCCGACTCTGACTATGCGGCAGCATGCGCAGTGGTTGCCTCTCAGGCGCCCAAATGGCCAGACAGCTTGAAGACTAATTGGCGAGTGTCACTGTCCGAATGCTCATTGGACTCCGAAGGTCGACTGCGATACAGATCAAGATTGTGGGTACCCCAGTGGGAACCTCTGAGGACAGCCTTGCTACAAGAGATTCACGATTCCGTGACACTAGTCCACCCCGGCCAAAGAATCATGTGTCAGGAAGTTTCCAAGACTTACTTCTGGCCGCACTACACAGCGGATGTCAAACGGTTCTGCCGCAACTGCGAAATCTGCGGTAGCACGAACGTCATGCGCCAGCTCAAGCAAGGTCTCCTGAAGCCCCTTCCGGTACCTGACCGCATCTGGCGTGACATTGGCATAGATCTGATTGGCCCTCTCCCGCCGTGCAAGAAGGAAGGAAAAGTCTACAAGCACGTCATGACGGTGGTGGACCATCTGTCCAAGGGTGTCATCCTTATAGCCTGCCGCAGCCTGGATATCGAGTATCTTGCCAGCCGTTTCTTGGAAGTCTACTACCCTCGCCATGGTCTTCCTAACAGCATTGCTTCTGACCGCCAATTTGCCAACATGTTCTGGAAACGACTCTGTACCACCCTGAAGATCGATCGTCGTCTGTCCACCGCTTACCACCCACAGACCAACGGGGCCACTGAGAGGACAAATGCTGAGGTGAAGACAAAGATGGCCAAACTCCTACACGACCGCTCAGACTGGCTAGACTGCCTGCCAATTGTGGAGTTTGCCCTGAACGCAGCCCCAGCGGCTTCAACAGAGACGTCCCCGTTCACGTTGTCCCACGGCTATAGTCCTGACTTGGTTGAGCTGCAGCCCGACGCCATTGCCCCCCTAGCAGCCCCCGTTGCAGCCAACACGAGTCCCATAGCTCAAGCAACAAGAATCCTGAAGAGCTTGGCAGACCACACGGATTGGGCCAAAGCCTCTCTCAGCGCCGCCAAGTCTGCTATGGAGGAACAGTCGAACAGACACAGACAACCACATCGACGTTTCCAGCCCGGCGACTGGGTTTGGTTGGCAAAAAGCTCCCATACTGTGCAGCAAGAAGGCCCAGGCAAGCGACTCCGGCCAAGATACCAGAAGCTCCAGGTCTTAGAGGCTGTAGGCTCCCACAGCTACCGTCTTGACCTGAAGGGTGCCAGAGGACACGACGTGTTTCATGCCGACAGATTGAAATACCACCCGAACGACCCTTGGCCCTCACAAGACCCGCACGTATCGAGCCCCGGACCAGTCGAGATCGATGGCTTTGAGGAATACGAAGTCGAGAAGATCCTGGAACACCGGCCAGCCACGAGAGACGAACCAGCCCAGTACTTGGTGAAATGGGTTGGTTGGCGAGATCCCACTTGGGAACCTACAGAGGCGCTGGAAGAAACGGCTGCTTTAGAAGAATTCTTGCGAGCGCAGGAGACTGCCGACGTTGAGGTGTGAGTGCCGTGGCGAGAGGACTGCTTGAGTCCGAAGTTTGATTGAAGGAGCTGCGAGTTCCACGGTTGTTGCACAGGGTCTATTTCCCTTTCCTTTGACATTTTTTTTGTTTCTCCACTGTCTGTTCCACTCCTTGTTCGTTCTGTTGTCGTTTACCGATGATTAGTTGCTTGTTGTTTGCTATTCCCTTTGTTGTTTTCAGTTGGTGTCCACCTTCCTGTTGTTTTCTTTTTTTGTGTTACACGGCCATGGGAGGATGGGAAGAAAGAGAAGGAGGCTGATGTTAGGGTCTGGGAGACCCGGGTCAAGGCTTTGCCTGATTGCCCGAGTTGAAGCCGGTGTGGCTTGAGCAACGGTGGTTCGAGTGTCGGTGGTCCGAGTCCGCAAAGGCCCGACTACTGACGGTCCGAATACAAGTGGCCCAACCGGCCTTGATCCGAACGCCCGATGACTCACCACGTTTGGGTCAATCAGGTAGGCCTCAGTTGTTCTACCCAGGCAGTATAAAGAGCTGCTGCTCTCTCCTAGTTTTAGTTAGTTCTTTCTTCTTCTCTCCATCGCAATATATCTGTTTCTGCCCTTCTACGTCCTTTTACGACTTGGCCCCTTACACCGTTGCGTTCAACGTAGTCGTCGTCGACAATCAGAGTGGCATTCTGCGACATCAGCCAGTTAGCAAGAGAGTCAGCTCGTGGTTCGTGGGGATGCTCTCGCTGGGAATTCCACCAATGGTGATGGAGATTGAAGTCGCCGAGAAGCAAAGTACTGGTGTCAATATTGCGCGATAAAAGATTGGTGCGCTCAATGGTATAGGGGCGGGGTTGGGTCTCGGGGACAGGCTGCACAGTCAGCTGGCGTTCGTTGTAGACATTGAGAAGCGAAAACGGCTCCGACGCAAGGATGCGCAGGGTCTGAATATCACTCTCAGCATCGCTAAACTCGAACAGCACAGAAAACGGCAGGCCTTGGCGGACGTAGGTCAGGACCCGCGGGCGCAAAGGCATGGCCTCGAGATTCCTAACATTAAACGGCACAACCAGTGTCATGAATAGCCATCCTGACACTGCTCATGCTAAGGGTTATGCATGAGACCTACCCCACTCTTCTTTTCCACAACGCCGAAGGTCGGCGACCTATGAAGATGCGCTTATGGCACAGGTTGGTCTGTGTAGATCGTGAGTTGATCAACGGATATGAGGTTGTCGTGGGATGTGCTGAGCACGGGTGCTCTGATAGACGTTGTTCTGCTGCTGCGGAGTTTTCTTGTTGCAATTGCCATTGCGTGCTTAGGTGGGGGTTGTTATCTGGTTCGATTGTTACGAACCTGTTACGTCTTGTTTACACGAGACTTATTTTTTGTTCGTAGTTAGATGTTGATTGTTTCTAGCTTGGGAAGACAGAGTTTTGTCAGGAGCGCCGACAACATAAATATCGTCGTCTCCTGCCCTGAGTTGATCAGGTTTACTCTTGTTCTCCAAGCTTAACAATCACATGCACTTGCTTACCTTCTTCTTCTTCTTTATACCATTCTGTTCTTGCTTTCTTTGCAGTTCAACCTTTCTTCTTCTTTGAAGTGTGTGATTGTTCCTCCTCCTTCCTCTTTGTGCCGCTCTATTCTCAGAATAGCCATCTAAGTTGTGTGTTGCCTCTTCATCTCAACCGACCATACGTCTTAGCACTCTGTCTAACTGACGTCTTCCTCCACAGGCCCGACTGTCCACCTCAGGAACCTATCATTGTCCCGAGTCGTTGGCTGTACCCGGAACCCTAATCCTTTCTTCGGGCCCTATCCGTAATAGGGAAACTGAGGGATTCCGACGGGATCGGAGTTAACCTCGAGTTATCGCCGAAAACTCGGACATAAGGAGCTCACGGAGGGATATTGAGCCGATCGGGAACTTGAATTTGTAAGCACAAAAATGTCTATATAGTAGACCCAAATCCGCTGTTTAGTTTAGTCTTTCTTCTACCTTTTTCTCTCCATCAAAAGATAATAAACAGCATTCTGGTCATAACTGCAAGACTCTCTTGTACTTAGTGAACCGCTCACAGACGGATTACACCTACGAGGATTACAAGTCCGAGTTGTTTACCGTCTCTTCCAAGCTGGAGGAATGCAACGTCCTCGAGCGTTCTTCCAGCAGGATAACCCCGTCCTTCCCTGCCAACCTATTACGGATAGGGCCCAAGGAAACCATTAGGGTTCTAGAAAGCCAACGACTCAGGACAATGATAGGTTCCAGAGGTGGACAGTCAGGCCTGCGCGGATATACGGCCGGGAGGAGAGGATAGAACTCTCTAGGTCGTATGGTCGGTTTGAGGTAAAGAGGCACACTCAACTAATTGATCTTATAACACACGGAAGGGAATAAACAATCACAGGAACACTGAGGTAACGAAGACGACAGAAGGTACTGATGCAATGAAGGCTATCAAGAAACAAGTGATAATTAAAGATATAGTACTAAAGAAGAAGGTACTATCGAAGAAGTGATACTATAAACTAGTATACAAAGAAGAATGGCAAAAGGGGTGTATGTGATTGTTAAGCTTGGGGAGCAAGAGTTAACCTGATCACACAGGGCAGAAGGCAACGCTATTTAAGGCGTTGCAGATTCTGACAACAGAGATCTTCCCAAGCTAGAACCAAATCACAGATAACCGAAAGTGGGGACATACGTAACTCAACGTTACCAGACGCTACTATCAAACCGGATGTTAGTTCACGAGATAAACCAACACGGCAGCAGCAGAACTGAAAATCCCTCAAGACACCCAGGCAACGATATGTCGCGTTACAGCGATATCGGCCTAACAGGTGTGGGCCCCACGCTCAAACGCTGTTGACACAAAAGGAACGAGAATAGCAGTCAACTCAGAATAAGCTGCATCAACTGCAGAGTACCGAGTTACCTAATAGCGATGATCTATAGTGTGCAAGCCGGCCACACCCGAGTAGATAAACCGGAGTGACACCTCAAGGTTACACAGACCACCAAGTGGTATAACCGTATCATCATACGTCCTTGGAACATTAGCGTGACACAACGGAAGCGGGGTAAGGTGCCAGGCATAACCCTATGCAATGGCAATGGCAAGAATGGCTATTCATGACAGTATGCTCCTTTTAAATGACTGATTTCCACAGCAGTACTAAGATCGCCACATCCTAGACTAGAATCAAGTCGGAGAATTCGCAAAAGGAAGCCGGGCATCTAGGGACACGGAAGTCCACCGGGCTTTGCAGAATCGGAACAGAAGGAATAAGCCAACCATACGGGTCTAGACACAGCATGACTCCGCAGGCAAGAATTGTAGATCTCGATGCACCAACAACATCGTGACGTATAGGGGATCAACGGAATCCCTAGCATGAAAGCTTGTACATCTGATCAACATAAAACAAGGCCTTGAAGTGCAACGACAACTTCGTAAGGGCCTCGTGTCCACAGACAAGAGGAAGGTAAAAAAGAATGGGAATAACGAAAGGCAACCTCATCAACCGAGGGGCAGCACCAAGGATCTTAAGTGGGAATAAGTTGAGAACGCAGCTCAGTACCCGCAAAGGCAAAGGTTTTTCAACCTTGTTGTCCTCCCTAGTTATGGCATTGGTCATAGAAGTAAGAGCCAGGCCTGTAGGTTATAACAAACAACAATCGCTCAGTTCCATAGCCCATAAATCTGTTGCCTGCAAGATGCAGAAGGTCCCCTGAGAACTACCAAGTTCTGGTAACAAGTGTACACCAGAGTGGCTACTCAGTTGGCACAATCATCAATCGCCGCGACATAATCGCCTCCACAATAGCTAAGAACCCCCTGGGACATGGTTCGATGGATGTAAACGAACACGATTCCGGTTGTGGGAGAATAGACTAACATGTGTAATGGGGACTCATCATCGATCGGGTAATTGGTATATGACAACAGACAGCATGGAAACAAAGACGTGCAGGATCCGTAAAGAGTATTGGTGAAAGGGGAAAACAAGAAATTGGTAAAGTCAGCTTGTCAAACTTGGCAGTATTTCAGCACAAGATACAAGACTGGCCTGCACCACCATAGGCAGGACTTCGAAGAGGGACATCGTGTTTCTTTTAACGAGAAGAAAAACAACAAGATATTGTCCAAAAGAGAGAGGCAGAGAGTAGGCCCAAGTGAAGACACAAAGAGGTCGCAGAAAGGAGACATAGAGTAGTCGCAAGTAGACGTAACAGAGTCGAAGAAAGTAACAGGCAAGAGAGCTGTCCAAAGTAGAGGACACAGAACATGTCACAAGAAGTAGACGTATAGTGGTCGTAAGTAGACACAACAACAGCCGAAAGAAAATAGTCCGAACAGTGGCCTAACGCATTAGACACAACTGTGGCACGAAGACTAGACATAACTGTCAAGAAGTGGGACAGAAGCGAGCTGTTAACAAAGCGAGTAGACAGCAACTGTCAATACCCAGACAGACACGGGCTGTCAGCAAAGCGAGTAGATATAAACTATCAATACCCGGACAGACACGAGCTGTCGGCAATTATAACCCAGCAGGGGTCAAACGCAAGCACCATAGTGGTCAAAGAAGAGACACAAAAAAAGCAGTCGCCGATGGACACACGGTGTCACAAGGAAGAGGCATTAAGAGGTGTCAACCCAAAGAACAGACACGAGCTGTTCGTAGAACCAACGAGCTCAGCAAAGAACAGACACTAGCTGCTGATATCATATAAATAGACCCAACAGGAGTCAAAACAATTAGGCAAGACAAAGGCCAAGAAATACAGACACAGAGGTCTAAAAACAGACATAAACTGTCCAAGAAATCCCACAAGAACTCAATAACATGCTTTGGCACAATGGCAGGTGTGTGAGTAAACTCAACAACAACACTTTATACACTCAGGTACCATGTTGTAACTCAAAGTAATCTGGGAGTTGGCAACATCATTGCTGCAAGCCAAAAGGTGCATAGCTGGTAGACATGGCTTTCTGGAAACCCCCGTTCAGATGTGGCAAGTTGTAACGACTGGTTGATGCGGGACCAAATGAACAGCTTATAAAATAAGGTAGTTGACCGCCCGTAAATCAACAGAAGATCGTACACTGCCTGGTTCCCGAGGACAAAGAATCGGAGAAGCCAACACTGAAGAAGTAGGGGCAATGAAGCCACGTGTGAGCATGCCATCCAGGTTTTGCTTGACAAGTTGCAAATTTAGATGTGCATCATCAGACGGAAGAGTATTGATATGTTCGGCAGTCGAGACAAGATTAACAGCATGACCTGCGTCTTGACAAGAGGTGGTTGAAGGTACACCATCCCGCAAGAACACCGGACGCAAATCATAATAACTGTCCGAACTGCATTCGGGATATCGCTTGTGCACTTGTTCTAGCCGTAGGTCATCCTGATCAACAGGATCGAGAACCTGCTCAGCGGTAGTGCGGTGAGCCCGCCGGTTCTCATTGCTTGCAGTGGAACGCAAAGCTTGAGACGACATTAGCCTAGAGGAACAAAGTGCTTCAACGAAATTAAAGGAGCTGGGACAGAGACAGTGCCATCAACTGACTGTCCACAGAAGAAGAGAAGTAGATTGAGAAATGGAATCAACTAAGAACCAGAAAGAGCCGAGTTATGACTAGCGGACGAAGAAGGTTGTGTAACAACAGCAGCGCTAGTATGATCATAGGAAGACGGGATATCGGCCGTAGTCGAGAGCCGGAACGAAAAGAAGAATAAGGTGTGCTAAAGAATAACAAAGAGTTGGAAGAATGTGTGAGTCTTTAAATGAAGCTTAACAAAATATTACGGATAGGGCCCAAGGAAACCATTAGGGTTCTAGAAAGCCAACGACTCAGGACAATGATAGGTTCCAGAGGTGGACAGTCAGGCCTGCGCGGATATACGGCCGGGAGGAGAGGATAGAACTCTCTAGGTCGTATGGTCGGTTTGAGGTAAAGAGGCACACTCAACTAATTGATCTTATAACACACGGAAGGGAATAAACAATCACAGGAACACTGAGGTAACGAAGACGACAGAAGGTACTGATGCAATGAAGGCTATCAAGAAACAAGTGATAATTAAAGATATAGTACTAAAGAAGAAGGTACTATCGAAGAAGTGATACTATAAACTAGTATACAAAGAAGAATGGCAAAAGGGGTGTATGTGATTGTTAAGCTTGGGGAGCAAGAGTTAACCTGATCACACAGGGCAGAAGGCAACGCTATTTAAGGCGTTGCAGATTCTGACAACAGAGATCTTCCCAAGCTAGAACCAAATCACAGATAACCGAAAGTGGGGACATACGTAACTCAACGTTACCAGACGCTACTATCAAACCGGATGTTAGTTCACGAGATAAACCAACACGGCAGCAGCAGAACTGAAAATCCCTCAAGACACCCAGGCAACGATATGTCGCGTTACAGCGATATCGGCCTAACAGGTGTGGGCCCCACGCTCAAACGCTGTTGACACAAAAGGAACGAGAATAGCAGTCAACTCAGAATAAGCTGCATCAACTGCAGAGTACCGAGTTACCTAATAGCGATGATCTATAGTGTGCAAGCCGGCCACACCCGAGTAGATAAACCGGAGTGACACCTCAAGGTTACACAGACCACCAAGTGGTATAACCGTATCATCATACGTCCTTGGAACATTAGCGTGACACAACGGAAGCGGGGTAAGGTGCCAGGCATAACCCTATGCAATGGCAATGGCAAGAATGGCTATTCATGACACAACCCTGCACCTGTCCGCCACCCCGACGCCATGGACTGGACCCCCACCATCACCACCACGGCCCTGAAGCCATTGACCGACGAGGAGCGCGAGCGCCTTCGCCGCAACCGCGCCTGCTTCCGCTGCCGGCAGACTGGCCATCTGCGCCAGAACTGCCCGCTAAACTTTGCTCCTACTACCACTGTCCCTGTCCGCTCCGCCAACCTTTACCAGCCTGCTATGCCGACCCCGGCTCTGCCTCTGTCTCTGCCTCTGCCCGCGCCTGCGCCCACGCCCGTGCCCCGCGACATGTCGGGAAATGGAGAGCTCTAGGCGAACGTCGCCGTCTAGAGCCCCAAGGAGAGAAGATCGCTCGGGAGGAAATGGGGGCTAGGGGTACTTATATAGATGTTGTTCTAAATAAAACTTGTTCTACCTCTGCCTTCGTCGACTCCGGTTGCCTGTGTCTTGCCACTGTCTCTCCGCGCACCGCTACCCGCGCCCACGCTGCCATCCTGCCCATCTGCCCTCGTCCAATTGCTCAAGTAGTTGATGACCGAAATCCACCCGTCATAGACCAAGTTGCTGTCTTCGATCTTGGTCTCGGAGGATTGGACGAGAAACTCTACGCCTACATCGTCCCCGGTCAGTCTGAAGACCTTATCCTCGGTCAAGGATGGATTGCCAAACACGATGCTTCCCTTCGCCCCGCGCAAAACGAAGTATTCATCCGCCTGCCCACGCCTCTTCGCCTGACTACAACCACCGCTGACCCCAACGTTCTCCCCGTCTCCGCCCGCGCCATCCGTGCCTTCCAGTTGAGAGCCCGACGCTCTCCCAATGTCCGCATTTTCTCCGCCACGCTCCATGACATTGAGAAAGCTCTCAAAGCCAAGATCTACACCGACCCCCGTGCCAACTGTCCCGAGTGGCTTCTTCCCGTCATCGACGCCTTCGATAGGAAGAAAGCTTCTGAGCTTCCCCCGAACCGCCCTGGAATTGATACAGAGATCCGCCTTAAACCAGGCTTGTCCTCGCCCTCGTGTCCTCTGTACTCAATGAGCCGAGAAGAACTGCTGCTCCTCCGTAAAACCCTCTACGACCTGCTGGACGCTGGCTTTATCCGAGCTAGTAGTGCTGAAGGCGGTGCCCCCGTCATCTTCGTGAAGAAACCTGGTGGTGGTCTTCGTTTTTGCGTAGACTACCGTGCCCTGAACAGCGTCACGGAGAAGGATGGTTACCCGTTACCACTGATCAACGACACCCTCCGTGATATTGCTGCTGCCAAGTACGTTTCCAAAGTTGACGTCATCTCTGCTTTCCATTGTAACGATCTATGGATCGAGGTAGGCTCAGGCTCCGCCCTCACCGCCGTTTACACCGCCGTCCACACCGCCTTGCACACCGCCGTTACTCACCGCCTGCCAAACCCGTGTGCACACCGTCGTTGTCAAGGGTACGCGTCATACCTCTACCGCGCGTATATAGATAGTGTTGTTTCCGCCCGTTTTCTTGTACATTAGTCTTTTCTCTTTATCTGTTTCTTAATTTATTTCTGCTGTTCTAAAAGCGTTCTCCTTTAGACCGTAAAGCCTTACAATAGAAACAGATCTACCCTTGTTTACACTGTCCTCGTTTCTTTTACCCTGTCTTCGTACCTTTTCCTCGTTACCACCCGCCACCTGTATATCGTTTCTCTCTGTTCCTCTTTTGTTCCACCGTCACATGCCCTACTGTGCACCTACCACCGACCCCGACTCTGACACCACTTCCAACAACACCGTCTTCTTCGACTCTGAGCCTCCTCCGACAGCCATGTCCGATCCTACTGTCCCTGTTCCAGCCCCGGCGGCCCCGTCGCTTCAAGATCTGCTGCAAGCCATCCAGCAGCTCAACGAGAAGCACGACCACGCGCAACAACAATTGCGCGACGAGTTCAACAGTGGCCAACAAAAACGAGATCAGGCCATCGCCGATCTCCAAGCTTTTGCCCGTGCTGCCACCGCTACTTCCGCTCCCGCCGTCGTCCCTGCGTCCCCTGTCCCCACTGCTGTCCCCGCTGCTCCCGTGCCCGTTGCAACTACGGAAAGAAACCTCGAACCGAGGAAGCGTGCCCTCCCGGATATCGCCTTGTTTTCCGGCCAACGCTCTGCCTACCGCGTCTGGGCCCTGAGTGCCCGCTCCAAGCTTGCACTGGACAGCGAGTCAATCGGTGACCACCGCAAGCAATACGCGTACCTTTTTGCGCGTATGACGGTAGAAGCCCAGAACCTCGTCGTGGCGTACTTCGAGCAGGGCTTGCTGAACGACACCGGGCCCCACCAGTTCCTGGAGTACTTGGACTCCATATTCATCGACCCCTTTGCTGCTGACCGTGCTCTCTTCCACCTGGACAACATGCGCCAGGGACCCTCTGAACCCTTCGCCTTGTTCCTGCCCCGCTTCGAAAAAGTCCTCCAGGACGCCAACATCATTGGCGACCGCAACCGCATTTCGAAGTTGCAAACCGCCATGGCGCCTGCCCTCCGACAAGCGATGGTCTATGTCAACGTCCCCGCGACGTACCCTGAATTTACCAACTGCATGCAAAACGTCGCTTCCAAGGCTGAGCAATTCCTACCTCGTCCCCGCCGCGGCCACTACTCCGCTTTCACTGATAACACGACCTACTCTCCGTACGCTGCCCACCCTATTTCCCCTACTCCTGCTGGCCCTTTTGTTTCCTCCGTTCCCCCGTCGGCTGCTGCTCGTCACCCCGATGCTATGGATTGGACTCCCACTGTCACTGCCACGGCCCTTCAGCCCCTGACCGACGAGGAGCGCGAGCGCCTCCGCCGCAACCGCGCCTGCTTCCGCTGCCGCCAGACTGGCCATCTGCGCCAGAACTGTCCACTGAACTTTGTCCCCACTACTACCGTCCCTGTCCGCTCCACCAACCTTCCCCAGCTTGCTGCGCCGACCCCAGCTCTGCCCCTGCCTGTGCCCACGCCCGCGTCCCGCGACATGTCGGGAAATGGAGAGCTCTAGGCGAACGTCGCCGTCTAGAGCCCCAAGGAGAGAAGATCGCTCGGGAGGAAATGGGGGCTAGAGGTACCTATATAGATGTTGTTCTCAATAAAACTTGTTCTACCTCTGCCTTCGTCGACTCCGGTTGCCTGTGTCTTGCCACCGTCTCTCCGCGCACCGCCACCCGCGCCCACGCTACTATCCTGCCCATCTGCCCTCGTCCAATTGCTCAAGTAGTTAATGACCAAAACCCACCCGTCATCGATCAAGTCGCCGTTTTTGACCTTGGTCTCGGAGGATTGGACGAGAAACTCTACGCTTACATCGTCCCTGGTCAGACTGAGGACCTCATCCTGGGTCAAGGCTGGATTGCCAAGCACGACGCTTCCCTCCGCCCTGCCCAGAACGAAGTCTTCATCCGCTTGCCCACTCCCCTTCGTCTTACCAACTGTACTGCCAATCCCGATGTCCTCCCTGTTACTGCCCACGCCGTCCGCGCCTTTCACCTCAGAGCCCGCCGTTCTCACAATGTCCGCATCTTCTCCGCCACTCTTCACGACATTGAGAAGGCCCTCAAGGCCAAAATTTACACCGACCCCCGCGCCAACTGTCCCGAGTGGCTCCTTCCTGTCATCGACGCTTTCGACAGGAAGAAAGCTTCCGAGCTCCCCCCGAACCGCCCTGGCATTGATACAGAGATCCGCCTTAAACCAGGCTTGTCCCCGCCCTCGTGCCCTCTGTACTCAATGAGCCGAGAAGAACTGCTGCTGCTCCGGAAAACTCTCTACGACTTGCTCGACGCTGGCTTTATCCGAGCCAGTAGTGCTGAGGGAGGTGCTCCTGTCATCTTCGTGAAGAAACCTGGTGGTGGTCTTCGTTTTTGCGTAGACTACCGTGCCCTGAACAGCGTCACAGAGAAGGATGGTTACCCGTTACCACTGATCAACGACACCCTCCGTGACATCGCTGCCGCCAAGTACGTCTCCAAGGTCGATGTAATCTCCGCGTTCCACCGTCTCCGCCTGAAAGAAGGTAGTGAAGCCTACACGGCCTTCCGCACCCATCTCGGAGCGTATGAATGGCTAGTCACCCCTTTCGGCCTCACTGGTGCTCCTGCTGCTTTCCAACGTTTTATCAATCATGTGCTCTCCCGCTGGCTCGGTATCTCCTGCTCTGCTTACCTCGACGATGTAGTGATCTACAGCTCTGACTCCCGCAAAGAACACCGTAACCTTGTCTGTCAGATCATCCGCGCTCTCGGAGATGCTGGCTTACAGCTTGACTGGGATAAAAGTGAATTCGAATCCCCGTCCATCAAGTACCTCGGCTTCATTGTTGAACCCGGCTCCGGCATCCGTGCAGACCCAGACAAAGTCAAAGCTATCCAGGAATGGGAGGCTCCCACGTCTGTCCGCGGAGTCCGTAGTTTTCTTGGGTTTGCCAACTTCTACCGCTGTTTTGTCCCCGAATACTCCACCGTCGCTGCTCCCCTGACTCTGCTGACCAAGAAGGACCAACCCTTCAAGTGGGAAGACGAACAACTCCGTTCGTTTGAAGCTTTGAAGAAGGCCCTTGTCTCTGCCCCGCTCCTTGCCACCTTCGACCCTGACCTCCCCACCATCGTTGAAGCCGATGCTTCCGGCTGGGCCCTGGGAGGTTCCCTCAGACAGCAAGGTGCTGATTCTCTTTGGCGTCCTGTTGCTTACTTCTCGCGAAAGCTCAGCCCAGCGGAAGTCAACTATCCTATCCACGATAAGGAAATGTTGGCCATCCACTCCTGCCTCCGCGCTTGGCGCTCCTACCTCGCTGGCATCCCGTTCGAAGTACACACCGACCACCAGAACCTTTTGTACTTCCAGAAGCAAAGAACCCTGTCAGAACGCCAACGCCGCTGGGCCCATGAATTGTCCGAGTTCGACTTTCGGTTAATTCATCGACCCGGCGTTACTCAAGTGACCTCCGATGCCCTTTCCCGCCGCGACCAAGACCTGCCCCAAGACCTCTCCGATGAACGCCTCCAGTCCCGTGTCCACCAAGTTCTGCGCCCTGACGGGCCCGACTTCGTCATTGCCGCCGCCGTTTGGGCTAAAGAGCCTGACAAAGACCCTGAAGGAACCCTGACCCTCGACCACGCTGCCCTAGATGCCCCTTTTGCTGACCCGGAACTCCAGACCCTCTGGCACTCGGCACTTACCCATAACGAACGTTATTGGCAAGCGCGACAAGCTGTCCAAGAACAAGCCCGCTCGTTCCCCAACGAGTGGGGCCTTCCTTGGCAGATCAGCGAGTGTACTCTCGACTCCGCCACCCGTCTCCTCTGGCGTGACCGCCTGTGGATCCCGTACTACGAGCCCCTCCGCACTCGTATCATCCAGCAAGTCCACGACTCCACGCTCACCGGTCACCCTGGAGGATCAGCAACCCGTGATCTAGTCAGCCGCTCCTACGCTTGGCCTGGCCTCTCTGACGATGTCCGCCGCTTCGTTGGTAATTGCGACACTTGCGGTAAAAGCAAGATTTGGCGCGACCAGAAGCGTGGCCTCCTGAAGCCCCTGCCCGTCCCGGACCGTGCCTGGCAAGAACTCGCCATGGATTTCATCGTCGGTCTCCCTGAGTCCGAAGGCTGCACTACTATCTTAGGTATTACAGACCGGCTGTCAAAGAGTAAAATCTTGATACCGCTGAAATCGTATACTGCCTCTGACGTAGCCAGAGCCTTCATCACACACGTCTTTGCCCACCATGGTCTACCCCGCGCCATCACGTCCGACCGAGGTCCCCAGTTCACCGGTTTATTCTGGACAGAAGTCTGTCGCCAGCTCTCCATCACCCGCCGCCTCTCCACTGCGTTCCATCCCGAGACCGACGGCGCCCAAGAGCGCTCCAACCAGGAGATCGAGACCTACCTCCGTGCCTTCACTGTTTTCCTGCAAGACGACTGGGCTGCACTTCTCCCCCAAGCCCAGGTCGCCCTGAACAATCGCACCGCTTGTTAGGGTCTGGGAGACCCGGGTCAAGGCTTTGCCTGATTGCCCGAGTTGAAGCCGGTGTGGCTTGAGCAACGGTGGTTCGAGTGTCGGTGGTCCGAGTCCGCAAAGGCCCGACTACTGACGGTCCGAATACAAGTGGCCCAACCGGCCTTGATCCGAACGCCCGATGACTCACCACGTTTGGGTCAATCAGGTAGGCCTCAGTTGTTCTACCCAGGCAGTATAAAGAGCTGCTGCTCTCTCCTAGTTTTAGTTAGTTCTTTCTTCTTCTCTCCATCGCAATATATCTGTTTCTGCCCTTCTACGTCCTTTTACGACTTGGCCCCTTACATCATATTGCGATCTTCTTTTTCGCTACAGCCCTACAGTTCTACAGTTCTACAGTTCTTTACAGCCACAGGTACAGATACAGCTTTTACAGATTGCATTGCCCCTACAGTTCTCAACAGTCTTATCGTTTATTTTCCCCAAACCCGTTATCAATCTTCATCACACATTATTTTTTACTGTTACACAAACTCTCAACATGAGTGGCCGCACCATCGACGACATGCGGGCCGCTTACGCAAGCTCCCCTGTCCCCAGTGTCGACAGCACTGAGGACAAATATGCTCAACGGTTCGCCAAGCTGGAGAGCAAGTTTGCCAAGATGCTGGCTATGCTGGAGAACCAGAGCGAAGCCGCCCAGCAGGCAGCCGCCCAAACCCAAGCCTCCCAAGCAGCGCTTGCTACCGCCACCGCTGCTGCTGCCGCCGCCGCCTCAGCGACTGGTAACGAGAATGGTCGCGCAAAACTGCGCTACAAGATTCCCTCGCTGAGTTCCACCGAGCCCGAGGAATTTGACGCCTGGTTCGACCAGGTCCTGGAAATATGGCACTGCGAGCGTGGCCATGTGGCCGACCGAGACTTCATCGTCTCGATCTATGCCCAGGCCGAGGGTTTGGCCCGCAGCCGCATGCGGTCAATCAAGACCCGACTAACAGACGACGGCCCCGTTTCCTGCGACCGGTTCCTTCAAGAGCTGCAGGGAGCGTTTGAGGACAAAGTTGCCGTAGATAAGGCACAAGACCAGCTCTCGCGGTTAAAGCAGAGAGGCAGAAGGATCGAGGTCCATCTGCCGGAGTTTGAGGACCTGCTGACCCGCGCCAAAGCTCTGGACGCGGCGGACTCACAGAAGATTAGGTGGCTGAAGGACAGCCTCGACACGCCCATTCGGGAATACGTGGCGAACTCGTTCCCTCCCCGGGTCTTCTCGGAGTACTTAGACCGGGTCGTGTTAGCTGCCGAGGAACTGCGGCAGCGTAAGCTCGATGCCGAGTCGACTTCTGGCCGCCGCTCCGGTTATTACCCGTCCGCCCCCGCTGCCCACCGCCATCCCGACGCCATGGACTGGGAACGAACCCGTCGCGTTGCCCCCCAGCCTACCCGTACGCCTGCTGCCCGCCGCACTGCCCGCTGGGCGAGTGAAGAGGAACGAGAGAGACGTCGTCGCGCTGGCCTCTGCATCCGCTGTGGCGCCTCAGGTCACTTTGTACGGGAATGCCCCTACGATGTGCCTCCCAACCGGAACGCGCCTCCTGCCCGTGTCCGCGGTGTACACGTGCCCACGCCGCCGCAGCTAGACGATGACCTGGATGCCGATTTCGGTGTCGTACAGTTGCCCACTGCTCAGTCGGAAAACTGAGACCCTCCGGTGACAGTCGCCCCCGGAGGGGTAAGAACAAGAAGGGAACGTCCCCTTTGCTTGTGAGAGGCTCCTTATCTGTTGACGTTGTAATCAACGGCTCTCACAACTCAGTAGCTTTAGTCGATACCGGAAATACAGTCTCCTTGATCATATCCCAGGCCCTCGTGAAACGATTGAAACTACCTTGTTCTGCGCTGCAAACTTCCCTTTCCCTAAAACCTTTTAATGACCAACCTTCTTCTGTGGCCACTCAGGCTGCCCGCTTCGAGCTGGATCTCGGCGGCCTCCGGGAAGAAGTCCTTGCCCTTGTCGTACCCGACATTTATGATGACGAACTTCTTATTGGATACCCGTGGCTGAGCCACCACAACGCCCTAATAGACTGCAACCGGCACCGTTTGGTGCTCCCCCACTTCTCCGTCCCTCGCTCTGTTTCGACCATTCGGAACTTGGACACCCCTACGGAATTGAAAGCTGCACGTGTCAGCAAGATCTTGCACCAGGACTTGAAGGTCTTTGCTGCGAGCATACAGGATATCAACAAAGCATTGGAAAAGTTGGCCCGAGAGAACGAGCCTGTTACAGATGACTGGAAGGAAAAGGTTCCCAGTTGGATAGACCCACAGAATGTTGTTGCTTTTGACCCAGAAGCACTCTACACGCGCCGCCTCCCGCCGCTGCGTCCCGGGATGAACCACGAGATTCATCTAACTGTCCCTGACTCGGAAGCTCCCTGGGGACCACTGTACAGCCTTTCCCACGATGAGTTGATAGTACTGCGCCAAACGTTACTGAACCTACTGAACAAGAAGTTCATTCGAATGAGTAGTTCCACTGCTGCTGCCCCCATCCTGTTCGTCAAGAAACCTGGCGGTGGACTTAGATTCTGCGTGGACTACCGTCTGTTGAACAAGCTGATGAAGAAGGATAGATACCCGTTACCCAACTTCAAGGAAACACTACGCCAAATCAGCCGTTCAAAGTGGTTCACTAAGCTTGACGTCGTTGCAGCGTTCCATAATATCCGTATCGAGCCAGGCCACGAATGGAAGACCGCTTTCCGTACGCGCCTGGGCTCCTTTGAATGGAACGTGATGCCGTTTGGTTTGTCCAATGCTCCTGCCCAATTCCAACGCTTCCTGAATTCCGTATTGCAAGAGTACCTCGACCTGTTTTGTTCTGCTTACGTTGATGACATCCTAGTGTACACCGATGGCTCCCTCGACGAGCACAAGGAACAAGTTAACCACGTCCTAGCCAAGCTCGTGAAGGCCGGACTGACGGTTGACATCGACAAGTGCGAGTTCGGTGTACAAGAAGTCAAGTACCTGGGCTACATCATCAAGCCTGGAAAAGCAACAATGGATCCTGCCAAGGTGCAAGCAGTGAAAGACTGGCCCGTACCCAGTTCCAAGAAAGAGCTCCGTGGCTTCCTAGGATTTGCCAATTTTTACCGCCCGTTCATCAAGAACTTTGCCGAAGTAGCCGTCCCTCTCACTTCACTGACTGGTCACCTAGTTCCCTTCGTCTGGTCTCCAGAATGCCAAGCTGCCTTCTCGTCACTCAAAGATCTCTTCTGTGCTTCGCCCGTCTTGCGCCTCTTCGACCACTCTCTGCCAACAACTGTCGAAGCTGACTCTTCAGGCTACAGCACTGGAGCTGTCCTATTGCAGCAGCATCCAGATGGCCTGTTTCCATGTGCCTACATCAGCCAGAAGCTGTCTCCTGCCGAGTCCAACTATGAGATCCATGACAAAGAAATGTTGGCAATTGTCCGAGCCCTGAAAGAGTGGAGAGGAGAGTTACGTGGCGCCCAGGGACCCATCCGAGTGTTAACAGACCACAAGAACTTGTTGCATTTTACCTCTGCGCAACAGTTAACAGAGAGGCAAGCTCGTTGGGCTAACCTGCTAAGCGAGTTTGACCTAACACTGGAACACCGTCCCGGGAAACTGTCCCCACTGCCCGATGCTCTCTCCCGTCTTCACATGCCTTCAGGTCCCGATGATCCCCGCCTACAAGCTCGCAACCAACAGCTCCTCCAGTGTTTGCCCGACGGTGCCCTGAAAGTCAGACCTGCTCGCGTTACACTGCCATCCCCGTTCCGTAAGGAAGCCCTCAGTACACTGTGGGAACAAGCATTGTCAGCCGACTCTGACTATGCGGCAGCATGCGCAGTGGTTGCCTCTCAGGCGCCCAAATGGCCAGACAGCTTGAAGACTAATTGGCGAGTGTCACTGTCCGAATGCTCATTGGACTCCGAAGGTCGACTGCGATACAGATCAAGATTGTGGGTACCCCAGTGGGAACCTCTGAGGACAGCCTTGCTACAAGAGATTCACGATTCCGTGACACTAGTCCACCCCGGCCAAAGAATCATGTGTCAGGAAGTTTCCAAGACTTACTTCTGGCCGCACTACACAGCGGATGTCAAACGGTTCTGCCGCAACTGCGAAATCTGCGGTAGCACGAACGTCATGCGCCAGCTCAAGCAAGGTCTCCTGAAGCCCCTTCCGGTACCTGACCGCATCTGGCGTGACATTGGCATAGATCTGATTGGCCCTCTCCCGCCGTGCAAGAAGGAAGGAAAAGTCTACAAGCACGTCATGACGGTGGTGGACCATCTGTCCAAGGGTGTCATCCTTATAGCCTGCCGCAGCCTGGATATCGAGTATCTTGCCAGCCGTTTCTTGGAAGTCTACTACCCTCGCCATGGTCTTCCTAACAGCATTGCTTCTGACCGCCAATTTGCCAACATGTTCTGGAAACGACTCTGTACCACCCTGAAGATCGATCGTCGTCTGTCCACCGCTTACCACCCACAGACCAACGGGGCCACTGAGAGGACAAATGCTGAGGTGAAGACAAAGATGGCCAAACTCCTACACGACCGCTCAGACTGGCTAGACTGCCTGCCAATTGTGGAGTTTGCCCTGAACGCAGCCCCAGCGGCTTCAACAGAGACGTCCCCGTTCACGTTGTCCCACGGCTATAGTCCTGACTTGGTTGAGCTGCAGCCCGACGCCATTGCCCCCCTAGCAGCCCCCGTTGCAGCCAACACGAGTCCCATAGCTCAAGCAACAAGAATCCTGAAGAGCTTGGCAGACCACACGGATTGGGCCAAAGCCTCTCTCAGCGCCGCCAAGTCTGCTATGGAGGAACAGTCGAACAGACACAGACAACCACATCGACGTTTCCAGCCCGGCGACTGGGTTTGGTTGGCAAAAAGCTCCCATACTGTGCAGCAAGAAGGCCCAGGCAAGCGACTCCGGCCAAGATACCAGAAGCTCCAGGTCTTAGAGGCTGTAGGCTCCCACAGCTACCGTCTTGACCTGAAGGGTGCCAGAGGACACGACGTGTTTCATGCCGACAGATTGAAATACCACCCGAACGACCCTTGGCCCTCACAAGACCCGCACGTATCGAGCCCCGGACCAGTCGAGATCGATGGCTTTGAGGAATACGAAGTCGAGAAGATCCTGGAACACCGGCCAGCCACGAGAGACGAACCAGCCCAGTACTTGGTGAAATGGGTTGGTTGGCGAGATCCCACTTGGGAACCTACAGAGGCGCTGGAAGAAACGGCTGCTTTAGAAGAATTCTTGCGAGCGCAGGAGACTGCCGACGTTGAGGTGTGAGTGCCGTGGCGAGAGGACTGCTTGAGTCCGAAGTTTGATTGAAGGAGCTGCGAGTTCCACGGTTGTTGCACAGGGTCTATTTCCCTTTCCTTTGACATTTTTTTTGTTTCTCCACTGTCTGTTCCACTCCTTGTTCGTTCTGTTGTCGTTTACCGATGATTAGTTGCTTGTTGTTTGCTATTCCCTTTGTTGTTTTCAGTTGGTGTCCACCTTCCTGTTGTTTTCTTTTTTTGTGTTACACGGCCATGGGAGGATGGGAAGAAAGAGAAGGAGGCTGATGTTAGGGTCTGGGAGACCCGGGTCAAGGCTTTGCCTGATTGCCCGAGTTGAAGCCGGTGTGGCTTGAGCAACGGTGGTTCGAGTGTCGGTGGTCCGAGTCCGCAAAGGCCCGACTACTGACGGTCCGAATACAAGTGGCCCAACCGGCCTTGATCCGAACGCCCGATGACTCACCACGTTTGGGTCAATCAGGTAGGCCTCAGTTGTTCTACCCAGGCAGTATAAAGAGCTGCTGCTCTCTCCTAGTTTTAGTTAGTTCTTTCTTCTTCTCTCCATCGCAATATATCTGTTTCTGCCCTTCTACGTCCTTTTACGACTTGGCCCCTTACACTGAGTTGATCAGGTTTACTCTTGTTCTCCAAGCTTAACAATCACATGCACTTGCTTACCGTCTTCTTCTTCTTTATACCATTCTGTTCTTGCTTTCTTTGCAGTTCAACCTTTCTTCTTCTTTGAAGTGTGTGATTGTTCCTCCTCCTTCCTCTTTGTGCCGCTCTATTCTCAGAATAGCCATCTAAGTTGTGTGTTGCCTCTTCATCTCAACCGACCATACGTCTTAGCACTCTGTCTAACTGACGTCTTCCTCCACAGGCCCGACTGTCCACCTCAGGAACCTATCATTGTCCCGAGTCGTTGGCTGTACCCGGAACCCTAATCCTTTCTTCGGGCCCTATCCGTAATATTTTGTTAAGCTTCATTTGAAGACCCGACGCTATTACAACTTTGGCTCTCTTTGGCACTTTTTTCTCTCCTCATTTATTTTTCCCTCTCTATTACGTTTCAACTCGCAATGGCCCTCACTCGCGAAATGATCGAGCATCTCAATACGTTCCTCCTGTCGATTCCTGACCGAACTCCTGAGAACTGGCATCTCGGTGCCCTTCCTAGGGAGTTCAGTGCTGAGATCAAAATGGCTATTGTGGCGGCTTACATGTCTGGTCTGCGCACCGACGATGGTGCCCCGCCCATCCCCGTTGGCTCTGTTCCTGATGCGGCTCAGGTTTACTGGGCTGCGTTCCAGGCTGGCGCTGAAGCCCGCTTCAACTCCCTTGAGTCTCTTCCCCGAGTCAAACGGGAAGAGGATGCCGATCCGTTGAAAGAGGCCGACAAGCATCTTGATGTCGTGCCCTATGATGGCAATCAGCAAGGCTTCCAGGCGTTCCAGAGGCAACTTGCGGTCAAATTTGCTGCTGCACCCAAGCACCACCGCACGGAGCAGCGCAAGCTGATGACTGCCTTCTCCTACCTTAGAGATGGCGCTCTGGATTGGGCCATGCCTCGGATGGACCCGGCCACTGGACACATGAACTTTGAAACGTACGACGATTTTATGAAATCGTTAGCTGAGGCTTTCGATGACCCTGACTGGCGCATGACTGCGACCCAGCAGATCTTCGACTTAAAGCAGACAGGTACTTGTACTGCCTATCACTCTGCTTTTACAACGCTGTTGAAGAAACTCGGTTGGGCCGACGCTGATTTCACCATTGCACTATTTCAGCGAGGCCTCAAGCCCCACATACAGGACGCTCTGGCTTGGAACACCTATCCTGCCCCTAAGGGAACGCTTGATCAGTTCGCTAATTTCTGCAACACGCTGGACAATACGATCAACAACCGAACCCGGGGAAACAACGGGAAAATCCAACCGCCTCCTGGTGTGGTCCCCTTTCAGCAAGATTCTCGTTCGAGAAATGCTGGCGCCCAAAAAGCTGTCCCCAACACCAAGCCAGCTAAGGGTACCCCTGCAGGTCCCGATGCCAACGGTCTACCCTTCCGTAAGACTGCTGACGGCAAAATGGCAAAGGGTGTTTGTTGGAAGTGTGGCGCAAAGGACCACATGCTAAAGGCTTGCCCCAAAAACAACCTTGCTCTTCGCGCAGCTACTGTGAGCGGTTCACTAAGTACAAGAGAGTCTTGCAGTTATGACCAGAATGCTGTTTATTATCTTTTGATGGAGAGAAAAAGGTAGAAGAAAGACTAAACTAAACAGCGGATTTGGGTCTACTATATAGACATTTTTGTGCTTACAAATGCAAGTTCCCGATCGGCTCAATATCCCTCCGTGAGCTCCTTATGTCCGAGTTTTCGGCGATAACTCGAGGTTAACTCCGATCCCGTCGGAATCCCTCAGTTTCCCTCGGAACACTTCGGACCTTTTTGCATCCTGCCGGATTAGGCGAATCCTACCCACGGACCTCAAGTCCGACCCGGTCCGAGCTCTCCGAAGCCTCCGAAGAGTTGCCGAAGTTCATCCGAAACCTTGTCCAAATTCGGTGAAACGACCTGCATTCGAAAGCACTGGATCAGCTCTGTCTGATCCAACCACGGGTTCTCAACCCGTAACATTACCCCCCTCTTCTCCTCTGTGTGGGCGGCCCTGTCCTCGCACCGGCTTCTGGTTCACCAACGTCATCGTCGTCTCCAAACTTCGCTTCAAAGGCGTCCAGTGCTTCAGTCTCCTCAAAATCGGCTCGTGGTCTCCAATCGGGCTCTGCGTATCCAACCCATTTAACGAGTAGTTCTCTTCGAAATCCCCTTCCAATGCGTCTTCGTCGACTTCTCAGGATTTGTTCGACTAAAAATTCAGGCTCGCCGTAGTCGTTCTCTTCAATGTGTGGAGGCTGGGCATCGTCTGTTTCTTGGGAGGGCAACGGGTTGTTCGGTGCTCGTTTAAGGAGGTCGACATGGAAGCGGGGATGGATGTTTGTTGGTACATCAAGCTCGACCACATGGGGAGAAACCACTTTCGTGACGCGGTACTTGGCATTGGCCCAAGCAAGCTTCTTCAACAGTTGCGGAGTGCTGATATTTTTGAGTTTTAACCATACAAGGTCACCCACTTCGAAGCGTTCCTGGGCACCACGTGATCTGTTTGCCTGGTCTTCCATTTCCTGTTGACGGGTGGCCATTGCTGCTTGTGCCAGTTCCCAACCTTCGCGTAGCTTTTGAACGAACTTCTCCGCATCTGTGGCCTCCAAAACTCCGTGAAGAGCCTGATCGGCGATGACCTGCTGAATTGGACTGACATGGTAGCCGTGCGTGAGGAAAAAGGGGCTCATTCCTGTCGAAGTGTTTCGGTTGTTGATTGCTAACATAGCGGATGGTAGCAGGTCGGGCCAGTCGTATTGTGAATAAGTAATGAATGCTCGTAGGTAGGCCAACACTTCCTGGTTCATCCTTTCTGTCGCTCCGTCGGTTTCTGGGTGGAAGGCAGTTGACAGTCTCTGTTCGATCCCTGTCAGTTCGCACAACTTGGTCCAAAATTCGCTCGTCCAATTGCTTCCACGGTCTGATGTTAAGGCGTGAGGGAAGCCGTGGTGTTTCCAGTGGCAGTGTACGAACCGCTCTGCACACTTTTCGGCTGCCATAGTTGTCATGGCCTCCAAGCTGACAGCTCCAGTAAGTCGGTCCACAATGACCATCAAGTATCGTGGGT
This sequence comes from Berkeleyomyces rouxiae, assembly GCF_048999995.1. Lineage (NCBI taxonomy): Eukaryota > Fungi > Ascomycota > Sordariomycetes > Microascales > Ceratocystidaceae > Berkeleyomyces > Berkeleyomyces rouxiae. The sequence continues at coordinate 15,113 of NW_027396500.1, read as the reverse complement.
CGCCAGTCTTTCGTGCAGGTAGTTCCGTCATAAAATCGATACCGAGTTCCGAGTGTGGTCGTTCAGGGATAGGCAGTGGTCGTAAGAGTCCCTTCTTTCTTTCTCGCCATACTTTGGATCGTCCACACACGTCACAATTGGCGCAGAATTGGCGCACCTCTCTTGAAATGCCAGGCCAAAAGAATTCCCGGGACAGAATCGCAAGCGTGCCGTCTCGACCTGGGTGTCCTGTGACATGTGAGTCGTGTGTTTTCTGGATCAGCGCAGTTCGCAATGGTTCCCAGTCAGGCACGAACAGTTTGTGCCGATATACTAGAGCGCCGCGCTCGTCGAACTCGCATTCCGCTATAGAGATCGTGACTTTTCTCGAGATGGTAGGAGGAAAACTTCGTTCGCCACTGGCCAACGCTTGGTACATGAGTGCAATATCCGAATCCTTCGTCTTAGCTGTATCCCATAGTTCCTGCAGGTGGAGTTGCGCGAAAAGCTGCGCACCGTTAGGGATCCGGTCCGCGGGTTGGGTAACGTGGGCCGGGGTCATCATTACTGCTGCATCTGGTGACACCCAATGGTCCTTGACAAGTCTCATGATCCGAGATTTTAACCTGTCGTCGTCTTCGCCTTGAGGAATGTCTTGTTCTCGTCTGCTCAGGGCGTCGGGTTTACCACTTTTGCTTCCTGATCGGAACTCAAGCTGGAAGTCGTATTCTGAAAGCTTCTGGGACCACCGAACCTGCCGCTCTGAAAGTTTCCGTGTCGTCATAAAGTATTGCAGGTTCTTGTGGTCGGTCAATATTTTGAAGGGGGCGCCAAGACTCTTCAATTCGCCCCTCCACTCTTCCAAGCACTTCACAACTGCCAGGAGCTCTTTGTCGTGAATCTCATAGTTGACCTCGGCAGGGGACAGCTTCTTGGAAAAGAATGCTACTGGGCGCAGTTCGCCTTCGTCGTCCACTTGGGATAGAGTTCCTCCCAGGGCCCATCCAGAACAGTCGCATTCCACGATCGTCTTCCTGTCTTCGTCCCACATCGCCAGAACCGGGGCGGTAATAAAAAGGTTCTTCAGCGTCTCGAAAGCTCGTTCTTCGACTGGGCCCCAGGTCCATGCGGTGCCTTTCTTCGTTAGCCTGACTAGTGGAGCCGCCACGTCGCTGAAGGAATCGATAAACTGGCGGTAAAAATTTGCGAATCCTATAAAACTTCGAACGCCCTTGACATTGGTGGGTGGTGTCCATTCTCGTATGGCAGCGACCTTTGCTGGGTCGACTTTGACACCTTTGCCTGCTTGGATGATGAAACCTAGGTACTTTGTTTCAAAAACTGCGAATTCGCACTTGTCGATGTCTAAACGGAGACCTGCATTTCCCAATTTCTTGATGACGAGGTTAACTTTTTCCATGTGGTCTGCGTAGGTGCCGTCGGTGTAAATCAGGACGTCGTCAATATACGCGGAGCAGAAGTCGTCCAAATATTCTTGCAGGGTTGAATTGATATACCGTTGAAAGGTTGCAGGGGCTCCGGTGAGTCCAAAAGGCGTCACCAGCCATTCAAAAAGTCCAAAACGTGTGCGGAAGGCCGTTTTCCATTCATCTCCCTCTTTTATGCGAATCTTGTGGAAAGCGGCACGAACATCGACCTTTGTGAAGTACTTCGCCTTAGACAACGCTCGTAGTGTCTCACTGATCAAAGGAAGCGGGTATCGGTCTTTTTCAGTAATGGCGTTAATGCCGCGGTAGTCAACGCAAAAGCGCAACCCTCCTCCAGGCTTACGTGCGAAAAGAACAGGCGCGCCGCCGGGAGAGCTGCTGGCTCGAATCCAATTCCTGTCCAGATGGTCCGAGAGGGTTTTCCGTAAGACTAACAGCTCGTCGCGGGACATGCTGTACAAGGGACCCCACGGGACTTCGTTCTCTCGCCCTTGTTTGTCTTTCGTCAGGTTGATAGCGTGGTCTATTCCGGGGCGGTTCGGGGGTTGGTCGTCCTTTTCGTCGTCTAAAAACACTTCTGCCAAGTGTTTGAGTTCGCTAGGCAGTCGTTTGTCGATCTCTTGTAGGGTAACACGAGGTTTTACTTGCAATGCCTTGTTGATGTCTTCGATGGTGGCAGCAAAAACCTCTATGTCTTCATTCTTTTTCTTGCTGCGCCGGATTTCTGCAGCAAAGACGGATGCCATCACCATGCTCGCTTTTGTGGTTGTTATATGGGCGTCGAGCCATCCTTTTTCTCTCACAACTTGGGCATCTTCTTCGCTTCCGAGGCGTATGACTCGTTCTTTCGCCAGGTAGACAACGTCATTCCTTTCCATCCAGGGTTTTCCCAAAATCATGTCGTATGCTAGGTTCGGGATGACGTACCCGAAAATTCTTTCTGTCCGGCCGTCAATATCTAGATCGCAGAACGCCATCTCTGAGATCCATCTTTTTTTTTCGTCGTTTTCGGCTAACTTGAGTTCCCGTCTTCTTATCGGGATGCGCTGGAGCCCTTTCTTTCTCACCAAAGTCTCGTTGAACGCCGATGTTACAAGGCATCCACTGTCAAATAAAGCATCACAGTAAAAGGAATTGTTAATAAATGCTTCAATTAGGAACGGAGTGGAGTGTAAATCTTTAAATACATCGAGCGGAACATCGCAATTGTTGGGGCTCTTCTTCTTATGACCCTGGGGGCGACTTTTCCCAGAGTCTACTCTTTTTCCTCGTCGTCGGAAAGGTCATCGGCCACATCATCCATCGATTCGGGGGCTTGTTGGATTGTCGTGCGGTTCACTCTTGCGGGCGCACGGGCCGGGGCAAACTTGGGGCATTCGAAGGATCGGTGGCCCTTGGCAAGACAGCGGAAACAAGCGTTGCTGGATCTAGCGGTTTCTATCTCCGCCGGGGTTCTCCAAGGGGCGCGGGACTTTCGGGGGCGTTGTCCATAGTTGTTCGAGGCGCGGCCTTGGAGGGCGTTGACACCTGTCATCATGGTGTCTCCGTCGTTGTCGATTCGCGTCTGCTGATTTGCGACACTTGGGGTCACCACTTCGGCGAACCTTGCTCCACCTCTAGTTTTCGCGTACCACGTCGAGGTCTTGGACGTGTCCTTCGACCGGTATCCTGGCAACGCTTCCACTCGGCCAGCCACCATCTTCACCTTCTCAACCCAACGCGGGTAATCATCGTTGGGGAGGTTTTTTGCCGTGAGGTGTACCTGTAACGTTTGGTTGATAGCGGAATTCAGGTACATGATCTTCACACGGTCTGGCCAATCTAAACCTCCACAAAGGCCAACTTGATGCTCGAAATCCTGCAAGAACGATATAAAACTCTGATGGTTTCCCATCTGCATGGTCAAAAGCTTTTGACCCGCCTTCTGAATAGCCTCCTTGTCTTCGAATTGGTCATGGATATGGCCAAGGTAGGCGTCCCAATCCCAACCATGAGTGGCTCCGTCAGTGAACCACTGTTCAACTCTGGCCTGTTGCTCTGTGGGAATGGCCATGAAAACACTTAGGCAAATTGCCTGGGAGGAGCCAACGACTTGTGATTCGATCTGAGCTCGGGCCTTCAACTGTTTGAAGAATCGCGGGAACGACGCTGTCTTTCCGTCCCACTCCGGCCATTTTGCGTTGTACCGATGGTCGATCATCGGGGCGAAGGGGCCCGGGGTACGTACTGGCGCCGGGGTAGGGGCTACCGGGGCAGGTGCAGGTGCCGGGGGGGCGGTTGCCTGTAACAGGACTTGGCTTCGTAGCAACATCTGGATCACTCTTAGTTGCTCCGGGGTGAACACCTCCAATCCTGGGGTGTCTGAACTCTGCTGTGGGGGCGCCTCGGCTTGTTGCCGGGAGGGGCCAGGCTGGTCAAGCGCAAGTCCAGCCAGAACATCTTCCATCTTGTCGTTACTCATTCTGGCTCGACGGCGTATAGGGGACGCGTTGTCTTCGGATGCGGACCAGAATGAGGGCGAGGGTGGCTGTACGGGGCTTGTACTGCGGGGGCTTGATGTGATGCCGTACTTCATTCGTCAAGTATGGCACGGTAGGAGGGTGATGAAGTTTCCTCACAAACTTCTAAGAAACAATAGGGGGTGATGAAGTTTCCTCACAAACTTCTAAGAAACAATAGGGGGCAATGAAGTTTCCTCACAAACTTCTAAGAAACAATAGGGGGCAATGAAGTTTCCTCACAAACTTCTAAGAAACAATAAAGGATCAAAAGATAATATGTGAGCGGTTCACTAAGTACAAGAGAGTCTTGCAGTTATGACCAGAATGCTGTTTATTATCTTTTGATGGAGAGAAAAAGGTAGAAGAAAGACTAAACTAAACAGCGGATTTGGGTCTACTATATAGACATTTTTGTGCTTACAAATGCAAGTTCCCGATCGGCTCAATATCCCTCCGTGAGCTCCTTATGTCCGAGTTTTCGGCGATAACTCGAGGTTAACTCCGATCCCGTCGGAATCCCTCAGTTTCCCTCGGAACACTTCGGACCTTTTTGCATCCTGCCGGATTAGGCGAATCCTACCCACGGACCTCAAGTCCGACCCGGTCCGAGCTCTCCGAAGCCTCCGAAGAGTTGCCGAAGTTCATCCGAAACCTTGTCCAAATTCGGTGAAACGACCTGCATTCGAAAGCACTGGATCAGCTCTGTCTGATCCAACCACGGGTTCTCAACCCGTAACAGCTACTGTCCCTTCTCCCTCCACTTCTACCCGGGCTCCCTCGACGGCCCCTGCGCCTGATGCGTCAAAAAACTAGAAGGGCTACCGACCCATTCCCCTCTGGTCCTGGCTAGCCCTGACGCTGCTGATGAGGGTCTCTTGAGAATCAGCACTTGTTCTCTTGATAATGCTATCGATTATGGTAACTCTCCCCCTCTGGTTATTCCTGTGACAGTGAATAATTCCATTGAGGCCTACGCTATGGTGGATTCGGGATCAACAACTTGTTTTGTGGATTCTGAATTTATAGCAAGGCATCAGATTCCTACTGTTCTCAAGGCCAGAGCCGAGTCGCTCCATGTTGTTGATGGTAGTGAAACTGCTGCGGGTAAAGTGACCCACCAAGTTCCTTTGTCCCTCTCTTTTCCTAATTATTCAGAAACTTTGGTTTTTCAAATCACGAAGCTTGGGGGCTACCACATCATCCTGGGGAAATGCTGGCTCGACGCCCATAACCCGGAAATTTCTTGGCCTTCCAATACGCTCAAGATATCGGTTACTTCTACCGCCGATGGCAATGCTGTGGCAGCTTCTGATTCTTCTTCTTCTTCTTCTTCTGTTTCGACTGCTTCTACTGATTCTGGCGCTTCGTTTGATTTTTCTTATACAAAAAACGACAAAAATATTGCTTCTACCGCTGGCAGTCAGATTGAGGGATCTGCTCCTGCTTCAGCCACTTCACCCCTTCCTTCTTTTATTGCACAATCGTCAGCTGTGTCTTGTTCCTGTGTGACGGTGTCGTCTCAGGCTTTGCATCGCTTTGCCAAAGCTGAGAAACTACAGATTTATCGTGTCACCGCTCAGGAAGTCCTGGATTATCTCAATCAGGAGGACCTAACTCCGGAACAAGAGCATGCACGGCTCCTTGAACGCATCCCGAAGAAATACCATGACCTACTTCCTCTGTTCTCTCGAGAAGGTGCTGATCAACTACCACCTCACCGGGACATTGATCATGCGATTAACTTCGTTCCCGATGCGAAATACCCCAAGGCCCCGCTGTACGATATGACTCCACTCGAGTTGCAGGCTGTCAAAAAATATCTAGATGGCATGCTTGCTAAAGGCTTTATTTCCTCTTCCTCTTCGCCGCTGGCTTCCCCGATTCTTTTTGCTAGGAAGCCAGGCAGTTTACGATTCTGTGTTGATTTCCGAGCCGTCAATGATATCACCATCAAAGACGTAACTCCTCTGCCTCGGATCAATGAATCACTGCGCACGGCGGCTACGGGAAACATTTTTACAAAGCTGGATCTGAGAGCCGCGTACCACTTGATTCGCATCAAGAAAGGTGATGAATACAAGACAGCTTTCAGAACTCGATATGGCATTTTTGAGTACAATGTGATGCCGTTTGGGCTCACCAATGCTCCTGCCACGTGTCAGAAATATGTCAGCGAGGTCTTGTCGGAGTATTTGGACATATTCTGTGTCTGTTACTTGGATGATATCCTGGTGTTCTCTCTGAACCAAGAGGAACATGATGTTCATGTGCGCAAAGTCCTGCTAAAATTAGCGCAGGCCAGTCTGTTTGTCAAGGGTGAAAAATGCGAATTCGACAAGACTGAAACTACCTTTGTTGGCTTTGTTATTTCAGCCGATGCTCTGAAGATGGACCCCGCTAAAGTTGCGGCTGTCCGTGAGTGGGAGGCTCCCCGAACTGTTAAGGGAGTCCAGTCCTTTTTGGGTTTTGCCAATTTCTATAGGAGGTTCATCCGTGACTTCTCTAGAATCTGCACACCTCTCTTCGAGTTGACTAAAAAGACGCAATCTTTTGTCTGGTCCTCTGAATGTGAGGCAGCATTTCACACCCTGAAGGACCTTTTCTGCTCTGAACCTATCCTCAAGCACTTTGATTACCTGTTGGACACTGTTATTGAAACAGACGCGTCTGACCGTGTAATATCTGCCGTCATGTCTCAATACCACCCGACTGACAAGGGGCTTCTACTACACCCCGTGGCCTATTTCTCTCAAAAAATGAATCCTGCCCAGTGTAACTACGGCGTAGGTGACAAGGAGTTGTTAGCCATTGTGGAGTCTCTAAAGTCGTGGCGATTCATGGTTGAAAGTCTGGAAAAACCTGTTCTGGTATTGACGGACCATCGGAATTTAGCCGTTCTTAAGCAAATTCCGGCCATGAACAGACGGCAAGCGAGGTGGGCTATGGAACTGAGCGAGTACCGTTATGTCATCACTTATAGGCCTGGCTCTGTTACGGGTCGTGGACCCGATGTTGGATCATCTTTGGGCTGATCCATGTTGACCCACTTTTTGTGTGATTTGAAGTTGGGTCCACTTTCGGGTTAGGGTTTGTGGACCCACTTTTAGTCGACCAGGGTGCGACCCACTTTTTGTGTCACAGGGGTCGGGACCCACTTTTATGTGCACGGGTGTTGCTCCACTTTTATTGTACAGGGGTCATAGGGCTGGTTGCCCTGGTGGGGCGCACACAACTGGATTGTCGAACGCCTATAAAGCAGAGCCAGTTCCCCCATCTTTAGTTTGGATTTTCTTCTTCCTTTTCTTTCTTTTCTTCCCTATGTTAAAGATAATAAACAGCATTGGACCTAACTATGAGTTTTCTCCGTACTTAGACAACCCGTCACATATTATCTTTAACATCCATTTTTTTTATCTTAGAAGCTTGTGAGGAAGCTTCACTACCCCTTGTTGTCTTAGAAGCTTGTGAGGAAGCTTCACTACCCCTTGTTGTCTTAGAAGCTTGTTAGGAAGCTTCATGACCCCTTGTTGTCTTAGAAGCTTGTGAGGAAGCTTCATTACCCCTTATGTTCTCTTAGAAGCCTGCCGTGAGATAGCATACTTTAACGATGAACGACAAAACAGAAGATGTTCTGTCCGGGCTACCCCGCGACTCCCAACAGGAGCAGCCCACCAATACCCCAGGATTAGAAGTATTTACGCCTCAGCAACTCGCAATAGTCCAGATGATACTACAGAACCACGCGAAACTACAAGCCCCGGCTCCTCCCGCGCCTGCACTTGCCCTACCACCTTCACAACCGATGATTAACCACCGCTACAACGCACCGTGGCCAGAGTGGGATGGAAAGCTTTTGTCCTTCCCCAGATATTTTAAACAGTTGAAGGTCCGCGCGCAAATCGCAGCTCACGTCATCGGGTCTTCCCAAGCAATTTGTCTCAGCATTTTCATGAGTATTCACGCTGAGCAACAAGCGAGAGTAGAACAATGGTTCACCGATGGCGCCATACACAATTGGGATTGGAAGAGTTTTCTTCAGCACATCAACGACCAGTTTGAAGACAAGGACGCGATCCAGAAGGCAGGCCAGAAGCTCTGCGCTATACAGATGGGAAGTCACCAGAGTTTTGTGTCTTTCCTACAAGATTTCGAGCACCAAGTTGGCTTATGTGGAGGTTTGGACTGGCCCGACCGCGTTAAGATTTTACACCTGAACTCCGCCATAAACTCGACACTTCAGGTATACCTCACAGTCAAAAACCTCCCCAACGACGACTACCCAAGATGGGTTGAGAAAGTAAAGAGAGTAGCGGGACGAGTGGAAGCGCTACCAGGATATAGTTCCAAGGACCCGTCGAAGACTTTGACGTGGTACAGCCAGACGAAAGCAGAAACAATGTCCGCCAAAGTTGTAACCCCGAGCGTCGTGGACCAGCAACCGCACCCCGACAATGATGAAGAACACGTGACAATGAGTGTCAACGCCTTCCACACGCCGCTCCCGAGCAATGAATGCCAACGCACCCGTCCCGTCAAACCCCGTGCACCTTGGAGATCTGCAGATGAAAAAGAGAAAGCAAAGTCTGGCAACGCCTGTTTCCGTTGCCTTGCCACGGGCCACCGGTCTCTTGACTGCCCGAAGTTTGCCCCGAGTCGTCGACCAGCGAGAATGAACCATGCAATGATTCCAGAAGTTTCAGAGCCGATGGACGAGATTATCGAGAGTGTTCCACACGATGCGGACACAAGAGTAGACCCAGACGAATTTCGGCCCCTGAGTTTAAAGAAGAGAAGACGCAAGAAGAAAACCGGCACCAACATCGTCCATGCTGATGCAGTCAACCACATGCATTCCACACCGTTTTTGATCGAGACTTTCGTCAACAACTTCTTTTATTGTGACGCACTGCTCGACACTGGATGCTTGGTAACATCAGCATTTGACGAAGGTTTAGTCAAGCGACGGGGTCTCCAGCGTATCCCCGTGAAGAGAAGAGAGCTACTACTTGCAGAAAACGACACGAAGAAGAGATGGATTTCAGAAATTGCAGTGTGCGACATTGATATCGACGGTCGCAAAGAGAGAGTCTACGGTTACGTGATACCGAATTTAGCCTACGACATGATCCTGGGAAAGCCCTGGATGGAGAAGAACGACGTCGTGTACTCCGCGAAAGAGCGAATGATTACCTTCAAGGATCAAGGAGACCGACTTATTGTCCGAGAGAAAGGCTGGCGTGAAGCGCACGCTGGCGCCCCCAAAGCAAGCATGGTGATGGCAGCAGTTTTTGCCGCAGAGATTCGACGAGGAAGGAAGAGCAAACAGAAGCTACAAGTGTTTTCGGCCTCCATTCAAGACATCAACAAGGCCCTCGAAGTGAAAGCCCGCCTCACAAGAGAACAGATTTCCGAGAGACTCCCGCAGGAACTCAAGCATTTAGCACCGATTTTCCTAGACGATGGCGAAGGAGATTTACCGCCCAACCGACCAGGCATCGACCACGCTATAAAGATGAAGAAAGACGAACAAGGACGAGACAAAGAGGTCCCATGGGGCCCCCTGTACAACATGTCGAGAGATGAATTATTGGTTCTGCGCAAGACGCTAGCAGACCACTTAGACAAGGGATGGATTCGCGCTAGCAGCTCCCCCGGAGGCGCCCCTGTCCTGTTTGTTCGGAAACCCGGAGGCGGTCTGCGATTCTGCGTGGACTATCGAGCACTGAACGACATAACCGAGAAAGATCGTTACCCGCTGCCGCTAATCAGTGAAACTCTGAGAGCGCTAGCCAAGGCACGCTATTTTACCAAGGTCGATGTCCGCGCCGCGTTTCACAAGATACGAATCACAGAAGGCGACGAATGGAAAACCGCTTTCCGGACCAGGTTCGGCCTATACGAGTGGCTAGTTACGCCCTTTGGACTATCCGGAGCACCCGCCACGTTTCAACGATACATCAACAGCACGCTCCGCGACTATTTGGACGACTTTTGTTCCGCGTACCTTGACGATGTACTAATTTACACCGACGGAAGTCACAAGGACCACATGAGAAAAGTGAACCTTGTGTTGGAGAGATTGGGCGATGCTGGTCTACGTTTAGACCTGAACAAGTGCGAGTTTGCAGTGACCGAGACGAAGTACCTGGGCTTTATCATCCAGGCCGGAGAGGGGATAAAAGTTGATCCCGCTAAAGTGGCTGCAATCCGCGAGTGGCAGCCTCCGACGAATGTGAAAAGCGTCCGCAGTTTTCTTGGCTTTGCGAATTTTTACCGCCAATTTATCCCGTTATTCAGCGAAGTTGCAGCGCCGCTAGTTCGACTTACGAAGAAAGAAGAGCCGTGGAAGTGGAGCAAGACAGAAAATCAAGCCTTTGAGAAGCTGAAGAACGACTTCATGAGAGCCCCCGTGCTAGCAATGTGGGATGAAGAACGGCCTACAATAGTAGAGTGCGACTGCTCAGGATGGGCACTGGGAGGTACGCTGTCGCAGGTCGACGAGACTGGAAGCCTCCGCCCCGTTGCATTTTTCTCGAAGAAGCTGAGCCCCGCCGAAGTCAACTACGAGATCCATGATAAAGAGTTGTTGGCTGTCATAAAGTGTCTTGAAGAATGGAGAGGCGAACTAAAGAGTCTTGGAGTGTCATGAATAGCCATTCTTGCCATTGCCATTGCATAGGGTTATGCCTGGCACCTTACCCCGCTTCCGTTGTGTCACGCTAATGTTCCAAGGACGTATGATGATACGGTTATACCACTTGGTGGTCTGTGTAACCTTGAGGTGTCACTCCGGTTTATCTACTCGGGTGTGGCCGGCTTGCACACTATAGATCATCGCTATTAGGTAACTCGGTACTCTGCAGTTGATGCAGCTTATTCTGAGTTGACTGCTATTCTCGTTCCTTTTGTGTCAACAGCGTTTGAGCGTGGGGCCCACACCTGTTAGGCCGATATCGCTGTAACGCGACATATCGTTGCCTGGGTGTCTTGAGGGATTTTCAGTTCTGCTGCTGCCGTGTTGGTTTATCTCGTGAACTAACATCCGGTTTGATAGTAGCGTCTGGTAACGTTGAGTTACGTATGTCCCCACTTTCGGTTATCTGTGATTTGGTTCTAGCTTGGGAAGATCTCTGTTGTCAGAATCTGCAACGCCTTAAATAGCGTTGCCTTCTGCCCTGTGTGATCAGGTTAACTCTTGCTCCCCAAGCTTAACAATCACATACACCCCTTTTGCCATTCTTCTTTGTATACTAGTTTATAGTATCACTTCTTCGATAGTACCTTCTTCTTTAGTACTATATCTTTAATTATCACTTGTTTCTTGATAGCCTTCATTGCATCAGTACCTTCTGTCGTCTTCGTTACCTCAGTGTTCCTGTGATTGTTTATTCCCTTCCGTGTGTTATAAGATCAATTAGTTGAGTGTGCCTCTTTACCTCAAACCGACCATACGACCTAGAGAGTTCTATCCTCTCCTCCCGGCCGTATATCCGCGCAGGCCTGACTGTCCACCTCTGGAACCTATCATTGTCCTGAGTCGTTGGCTTTCTAGAACCCTAATGGTTTCCTTGGGCCCTATCCGTAATATTTTGTTAAGCTTCATTTAAAGACTCACACATTCTTCCAACTCTTTGTTATTCTTTAGCACACCTTATTCTTCTTTTCGTTCCGGCTCTCGACTACGGCCGATATCCCGTCTTCCTATGATCATACTAGCGCTGCTGTTGTTACACAACCTTCTTCGTCCGCTAGTCATAACTCGGCTCTTTCTGGTTCTTAGTTGATTCCATTTCTCAATCTACTTCTCTTCTTCTGTGGACAGTCAGTTGATGGCACTGTCTCTGTCCCAGCTCCTTTAATTTCGTTGAAGCACTTTGTTCCTCTAGGCTAATGTCGTCTCAAGCTTTGCGTTCCACTGCAAGCAATGAGAACCGGCGGGCTCACCGCACTACCGCTGAGCAGGTTCTCGATCCTGTTGATCAGGATGACCTACGGCTAGAACAAGTGCACAAGCGATATCCCGAATGCAGTTCGGACAGTTATTATGATTTGCGTCCGGTGTTCTTGCGGGATGGTGTACCTTCAACCACCTCTTGTCAAGACGCAGGTCATGCTGTTAATCTTGTCTCGACTGCCGAACATATCAATACTCTTCCGTCTGATGATGCACATCTAAATTTGCAACTTGTCAAGCAAAACCTGGATGGCATGCTCACACGTGGCTTCATTGCCCCTACTTCTTCAGTGTTGGCTTCTCCGATTCTTTGTCCTCGGGAACCAGGCAGTGTACGATCTTCTGTTGATTTACGGGCGGTCAACTACCTTATTTTATAAGCTGTTCATTTGGTCCCGCATCAACCAGTCGTTACAACTTGCCACATCTGAACGGGGGTTTCCAGAAAGCCATGTCTACCAGCTATGCACCTTTTGGCTTGCAGCAATGATGTTGCCAACTCCCAGATTACTTTGAGTTACAACATGGTACCTGAGTGTATAAAGTGTTGTTGTTGAGTTTACTCACACACCTGCCATTGTGCCAAAGCATGTTATTGAGTTCTTGTGGGATTTCTTGGACAGTTTATGTCTGTTTTTAGACCTCTGTGTCTGTATTTCTTGCCTAATTGTTTTGACTCCTGTTGGGTCTATTTATATGATATCAGCAGCTAGTGTCTGTTCTTTGCTGAGCTCGTTGGTTCTACGAACAGCTCGTGTCTGTTCTTTGGGTTGACACCTCTTAATGCCTCTTCCTTGTGACACCGTGTGTCCATCGGCGACTGCTTTTTTTGTGTCTCTTCTTTGACCACTATGGTGCTTGCGTTTGACCCCTGCTGGGTTATAATTGCCGACAGCTCGTGTCTGTCCGGGTATTGATAGTTTATATCTACTCGCTTTGCTGACAGCCCGTGTCTGTCTGGGTATTGACAGTTGCTGTCTACTCGCTTTGTTAACAGCTCGCTTCTGTCCCACTTCTTGACAGTTATGTCTAGTCTTCGTGCCACAGTTGTGTCTAATGCGTTAGGCCACTGTTCGGACTATTTTCTTTCGGCTGTTGTTGTGTCTACTTACGACCACTATACGTCTACTTCTTGTGACATGTTCTGTGTCCTCTACTTTGGACAGCTCTCTTGCCTGTTACTTTCTTCGACTCTGTTACGTCTACTTGCGACTACTCTATGTCTCCTTTCTGCGACCTCTTTGTGTCTTCACTTGGGCCTACTCTCTGCCTCTCTCTTTTGGACAATATCTTGTTGTTTTTCTTCTCGTTAAAAGAAACACGATGTCCCTCTTCGAAGTCCTGCCTATGGTGGTGCAGGCCAGTCTTGTATCTTGTGCTGAAATACTGCCAAGTTTGACAAGCTGACTTTACCAATTTCTTGTTTTCCCCTTTCACCAATACTCTTTACGGATCCTGCACGTCTTTGTTTCCATGCTGTCTGTTGTCATATACCAATTACCCGATCGATGATGAGTCCCCATTACACATGTTAGTCTATTCTCCCACAACCGGAATCGTGTTCGTTTACATCCATCGAACCATGTCCCAGGGGGTTCTTAGCTATTGTGGAGGCGATTATGTCGCGGCGATTGATGATTGTGCCAACTGAGTAGCCACTCTGGTGTACACTTGTTACCAGAACTTGGTAGTTCTCAGGGGACCTTCTGCATCTTGCAGGCAACAGATTTATGGGCTATGGAACTGAGCGATTGTTGTTTGTTATAACCTACAGGCCTGGCTCTTACTTCTATGACCAATGCCATAACTAGGGAGGACAACAAGGTTGAAAAACCTTTGCCTTTGCGGGTACTGAGCTGCGTTCTCAACTTATTCCCACTTAAGATCCTTGGTGCTGCCCCTCGGTTGATGAGGTTGCCTTTCGTTATTCCCATTCTTTTTTACCTTCCTCTTGTCTGTGGACACGAGGCCCTTACGAAGTTGTCGTTGCACTTCAAGGCCTTGTTTTATGTTGATCAGATGTACAAGCTTTCATGCTAGGGATTCCGTTGATCCCCTATACGTCACGATGTTGTTGGTGCATCGAGATCTACAATTCTTGCCTGCGGAGTCATGCTGTGTCTAGACCCGTATGGTTGGCTTATTCCTTCTGTTCCGATTCTGCAAAGCCCGGTGGACTTCCGTGTCCCTAGATGCCCGGCTTCCTTTTGCGAATTCTCCGACTTGATTCTAGTCTAGGATGTGGCGATCTTAGTACTGCTGTGGAAATCAGTCATTTAAAAGGAGCATACTGTCATGAATAGCCATTCTTGCCATTGCCATTGCATAGGGTTATGCCTGGCACCTTACCCCGCTTCCGTTGTGTCACGCTAATGTTCCAAGGACGTATGATGATACGGTTATACCACTTGGTGGTCTGTGTAACCTTGAGGTGTCACTCCGGTTTATCTACTCGGGTGTGGCCGGCTTGCACACTATAGATCATCGCTATTAGGTAACTCGGTACTCTGCAGTTGATGCAGCTTATTCTGAGTTGACTGCTATTCTCGTTCCTTTTGTGTCAACAGCGTTTGAGCGTGGGGCCCACACCTGTTAGGCCGATATCGCTGTAACGCGACATATCGTTGCCTGGGTGTCTTGAGGGATTTTCAGTTCTGCTGCTGCCGTGTTGGTTTATCTCGTGAACTAACATCCGGTTTGATAGTAGCGTCTGGTAACGTTGAGTTACGTATGTCCCCACTTTCGGTTATCTGTGATTTGGTTCTAGCTTGGGAAGATCTCTGTTGTCAGAATCTGCAACGCCTTAAATAGCGTTGCCTTCTGCCCTGTGTGATCAGGTTAACTCTTGCTCCCCAAGCTTAACAATCACATACACCCCTTTTGCCATTCTTCTTTGTATACTAGTTTATAGTATCACTTCTTCGATAGTACCTTCTTCTTTAGTACTATATCTTTAATTATCACTTGTTTCTTGATAGCCTTCATTGCATCAGTACCTTCTGTCGTCTTCGTTACCTCAGTGTTCCTGTGATTGTTTATTCCCTTCCGTGTGTTATAAGATCAATTAGTTGAGTGTGCCTCTTTACCTCAAACCGACCATACGACCTAGAGAGTTCTATCCTCTCCTCCCGGCCGTATATCCGCGCAGGCCTGACTGTCCACCTCTGGAACCTATCATTGTCCTGAGTCGTTGGCTTTCTAGAACCCTAATGGTTTCCTTGGGCCCTATCC